>NC_135232.1:546913480-546918480 GCF_051348905.1 Ranitomeya variabilis | reverse complement strand
CTGGGGAGAGCGGTCTGTGTGACAGCTCCCCAGCGACCACACAGCGACTTACCAACGATCACGGCCAGGTCATATCGCTGGTCGTGATCGTTGGTAAATCGCTAAGTGAGACGGGGCCTTTAGCCTATACAACAATGGCACAGTCATGGTGCAGGGGACGGAGGAGATTCTGCAGCAATTTGAAAATTGTTTTTCTGATATCAAAGAGCAGGCACAAACCTATAAAGGACTACAAGCCCCAGCAGCTACCTCTAATGCTCATATAGAGATTCCCAGACAGAGCCGCCTATCCCCCGACACTTCACACCTCTCGCAGGATAACATCAGAGACTTCTTATCTCAATTAGAAAGAGACTTGGTCCAACTGAAATTAGAATGTGAAAGAAACTCACAAAGGAATGCAAATTACCAAGCAACAAATGACACAGCCCTACAGAAAATAAGGGAAGAAATGTGTGAACTGAAATGTCAACACAAGGCAGCTCTACAGGAAATGGGGGAACTGAAAAAAGAATGATGAACTCAGAAAGGAGATTGCAGAATTAAAAGCCCATAGCCCTGGGCATCTGAACCAGCTGGGGGCAATGGAAACAAGCCAGAGAGCAGACAACATGGCCACCACTGAACAGAATGTAGAGACACCAAACAGCATTAAAATAACAACCAACAATATGACTGATCCTGAAACCAGAGACATGGAAGAGAGAAGAGAACCAGCCACCAGCAAACCCAGCATCACAGACCCCCGTCAGCAGCACCGTAGCCCACCCAAGACATCACAAAGTCCTGACATTGTCTTAATAATGGACTCAAATGGGAAGTATCTAAATACACAGCAGCTATTCCCAGGAAAACAGGTCCGTACAATCCGCTGTACAAATATTGAACAGGTGGCAGAGGTCATCAGTAAACCACGGTTCACCAACCCAAAGCATATTATTATACACACGGGTACAAACAATCTGCCAGACCAGCAGATCGCAGAACAACTGATCAACCTGGCAAAGATGGCAAACCTAAAATTCCCGGACAGTAAAATCATTCTGTCATCGCTGCTCCCAAGAAAGGACATACCCAGGCAAACCACCCAAACCATCAATACAGAACTGACTGAAAGGATCAAGACTGTGCCAAACGTGACCCTGGCACAACACCTCTCCATAAACACCAGTCACCTGCATGATAATAAACACCTCAACAAACAAGGGGTCAGCATCCTGGCCAAAGAGCTGAAGGAAATCGTGCTAAACAGAGACCCTAGGCCTGGATCCAACAGTGGCCATAATCACACTGAAAGACCCCCGAGAACGAAAGCAGAAAACCCCAATGCTACCTCCTGAAGCTGGAAACAAAGCTCTTCACCCAGTGTCAGACCATCAGAGGAGGAGACCTCCATGGAGGAGACCACCGAGCCCGCACAGACACATGCAGAGCAGAGATAGGGATGAGATAAAGACCCTGCTCAATGCACTGTGCAGCATACTAATGTGACTGGATGGAACCAAGCACTTCTATAAAACAGTCAGAAATCCAGTTTGTCCCACACAGCTATACTCATTACAAGGTATATACACACAAAATACACAGAAGAATGTCTTCACTTACAATCAGCAGCTGGAATATTCAGGGTCTCAACGCCTCAACCTTTGGATCTAAAACAAAGGACCCTGATTTTATACTAAGACTAAAAAATATAGACATTCAGATCCTCCTGGAAACATGGACCAGAGCTGAAAAGGAATCCCTGGTGCCTATTGGATACAAGGAATTCTCGGTCCATGCCCAGAAAAATAAAAACACCAAACAGGGTCGGGGCTCAGGAGTATTGATCTGGTATAAAGAGGAGCTCCACCAGTACATCAAACCGGTGAAGAAAGGAGGCAGCCACATATGGATCAGAATCAGCAGCTCCATCCTCACCTGCCAGTCTGATGTCCACCTCTGTGCCACCTATATACCACTGCCAGAGTCCCCCTACTTCAATCCAGACTGCTTCGAGATCTTACAAAGAGAAGCCGCCCATTATCAGGCCCTGGGCAAAGTTCTCATCTTTGGAGACCTCAATGCAAGAACGGGGAGAGAGAGAGACTTCCTGACCACGGATGGAAACATCTACATACTTGGAGCAGAGAATGACGGCCAAGACCCTGTACACACTGAGAGAAACAGCTATGACAGTACAGTCAACAAAAGTGGCAGAAAGCTCCTGAACGTATGTAGAAGTTTAGGACTTCATATCCTTAATGGACGAAGCAAGGGTGACTCCTTAGGAAGGTATACACTAAACTCCCATGTAGGGAGGAGTGTAGTAGATTACGCCATTACAGATCTGAACCTGGCAGATGTCAGCGCCCTCATAGTCACCCCACAAACGCACCTGTCAGACCACAGCCAAATTCTTCTGTACATGAAATCTACAGAGAAACCATCCACCCAGAAGCCACAGCAGAGCGGCCTCTTCACCCGGCCTTCATCCTATAAATGGTCCAAAATGTCGGCACTAAAGTACAAAGAAGCTTCCAGCAGACCTGAAATACAGCGGATGCTCCACCACTTCTACAACCTCGAGTACAAGCCAAACCCAGAGGGAGTGAGCCAAGGCGCAAAGGACCTCAATAATATATTCTACGCAATGGCCAGACTGTCCGACCTTAAAAAAGTCAACTACAAGAGACCAAAAGAAACACAGGTCAATGGCTGGTTTGACAGAGAATGTAAAGCTGTACGAAAGACCCTGAGAACAGCCTCCAACAAGAAACACAGAGACCCCAACCACCTGGGTCTGAGGGAAGCCTATGATTCCATACAAAGGCAGTACAAAACCATCCTCAGGAGGAAGAAGCAGAGTTACATCTCTACCAAGCTTAACCAACTCCAAGACACCCTCCAAGACAACTCCTTCTGGGAACTATGGAACCACATGGGCACCAAAGACAAGAAAAACAACACCCATATCCAAAATGGCAACCTCTGGCTCCAATACTTCAGAGACCTCTATAAAGACATTCCAAAGGAAGAACTAAGCCAAGAACAGGAAAACATAATGGCGAAACTAAAAGCAATGGAGGAAAAAATCAAAAACTTCCAAAACCCGGTGGATACACCTATAACACTACAGGAAGTAGCCGAGAGACTCTCCTCCATAAGATGTAGAAAAGCCAGTGGCCTGGACGGAATCCTACCAGAAATGCTGAAGTACAGCCCACCAGAAATACAGGCTGCAATGGTCAAACTCTTCAATATTGTGCTGAGTGCCGGCTACTTCCCTTGTAAATGGAACCAAGGCCTCATCACACCCATCCACAAGAGTGGGGACAGGTATGACCCAGCCAACTACAGAGGCATATGTGTCAGCAGCAACCTAGGAAAACTGTTCAACAGTATCCTGAACAAGAGGATCCTCACCTTCCTCACCGAGCACAACGCCCTCAGCAAGAGCCAAGCAGGGTTCATGCCGAACCACTGACCACATCTACACTCTGCACAGCCTCATTCAGAGACACGTCTACAATACAAAGAATGGGAAGATATACGCCTGCTTTGTGGACTTTAAAAAGGCCTTTGATTCAGTGTGGCACCCGGGCTTATTCCTGAAACTGCTGGAGAGCGGAATAGGAGGAAAGACCTACGATGTCATCAAAAGCTCCTACACTGAGAACCGCTGCAGCGTGAGTGTGAACGGCAGAAGAACGGCTTATTTCCAGCAGAGCCGTAGGGTCAGACAAGGCTGCAGCCTAAGTCCAACACTCTTCAACATTTACATCAATGAGCTGGCTACCGCCCTGGAATCCTCCTCAGCACCAGGTCTCACCCTCCACGACACGCAGGTGAAATTCCTGCTGTATGCAGATGACCTGCTGCTGCTGTCACCAATCGAGAAAGGCCTCCAGGACAACCTGAAAATCCTAGAGAAATTCAGCACCACCTGGGCTCTACCGGTCAACCTAAAGAAAACCAACACCATGGTGTTCCAGAGGAGAAAGAGAAAATCAGACCAGCACCCATCATTTGTCCTCAACAACTGCGACCTCACAGGAACGGACAAATATACCTACCTGGGCCTAGAGATTCACCGGTCAGTGAGCTTCAAACAAGCCATAGAGACCCTGAAAGACAAGGCCTGCAAAACCTTCTATGCCATCCAAAGGAAACTCTACCATCTGAAGCCACCAGTGAGGGTCTGGCTAAAAATCTTCGACTCCATCATCGCCCCAATCCTCCTGTATGGCAGCGAAGTCTGGGGTCCTCACACCTACCCAGACTGGTCAAGGTGGGATTCCAGTCCAACTGAAATATTCCACCTGGAATTCTGCAAGCACCTTCTCCAGGTCCATCGGAGCACCTCCAACAGTGCTTGTCGGGCCGAGCTGGGCAGATTCCCTCTGCACCTAACAGTTCTAAAAAGGGTGCTGTCATTCCGGGCTCACCTGCATAGGAGCAATCCAAGCTCCCATCACCATAAAGCCCTGATACATGTAGGTGAAACAGAAAAACCAGAACCCTCGGAACAGCCCAGCCTAACCCAACCGGACCAGAACACCAATCACAACAACCTGACAAAAGCCGGAATCAGGAAGATGGCAGACGAAGGCCAGGAGAGGTATGTCAGTGACTGGAAGAATGATAACAACTCACAGAAACTGAACAGGTACCGGAGTCTACAGAGAGAATACAGACTGGCCCCATATCTGGAGAAACTTCCGGACCCCAGAGATCGCAAGATCCTGAGCCGATATAGACTCAGTGCCCACAGTCTGGCCATCGAATGTGGCCGACACAGGCAGAACTACAAGCCCAGGGAGGAAAGACTGTGCTAACACTGTGATCAGGAGGCCATAGAGGACGAAACCCACTTCCTGCTACACTGCTCCAAATACTCAGCAGTGAGGGACACTCACTTCAGGAGACTCCCACATCTCTTCCCGGACTTCATCACCATGAAGGAGGAAGAGAAGACATATATCCTCCTGGGAGAAGAAGAGAGAGCAGTGGAGATAGCA